>NW_027254556.1:257500-285656 GCF_044704955.1 Pristiophorus japonicus | reverse complement strand
CTCCCCCTCCCCCACACACCCTCCCCCTCCCCACACACACTCCTCTCCCACTCCCCCCCACACACTCCCCCTCCCCTCCCCACACACACTCCCCTCTCCCCTTCCCCCACACACACTCCTCACCCCCTCCCCCCCACACACACCTCTCCCCTCCCCCACACACACTCCCCCCCCCCACACACACTCCTCTCCCACTCCCCCCACACACTCCCCCTCCCCCACACACACTCCCGCTCCCCCTCCCCCACACACACTCCCCTACCCCTCCCACACACACACTCCCCTACCCCTCCCCCACACACACTCCTCTCCCCCTCCCCCACACACACTCCTCTCCCCCTCCCCCACACACACTCCTCTCCCCCTCCCCCACACACACTCCTCTCCCCCTCCCCACACACACTCCTCTCCCCCTCCCCCCACACACTCTCCCCACCCCCTCCCCCACACACACTCCTCTCCCCCTCTCCCAAACACACTCCTCTCCCCCTCCCCCACACACACTCCTCTCCCCCTCCCCCACACACACTCCCCACCCCCTCCCCCACACACACTCCTCTCCCCCTCCCCCACACACACTCCTCTCCCCCTCCCCCACACACACTCCTCTCCCCCTCCCCCACACACTCCCCTCCCCCTCCCCCACACACCCCACACACACCTCCTCTCACCCCCTCCCCCACACACATCCTCTCCCCCTCCCCCCCCCACACCCTCCCCCTCCCCCCACCTCCCCCCACCACACCCCCCTTCCCCCACACACACTCCTCTCCCCCTCCCACACACACACTCCCCCTACCCCTCCCCCACACACACTCCCTCTCCCCCTCCCCCACACACTCCCTCCCCCTCCCCCCACGCACTCCTCCTCCCCCCTCCCCCACACACACTCCCCCCTCCCCCCTCACACTCGTCTCCCCCTCCCTCACACACACCTCCCTCCGCAACACACACTCCTCTGCTCCACACTCCCCACCCCTCCCCCCACCACACTCCCCACCCCCTCCCCCACTCCTCCCCCTCCCCCACACACACTCCTCTCCCCCTCCCCACACCCACCTCCTCTCCCCCCCCCACACACACTCCTCTCCCCCTCCCCCCACCACCACTCCCCTCCCTCTCCCACACGCACTCCTCCCCCCCTCCCCCACACACACTCCCCTCCCCCTCCCCCACACACACTCCTCTCCCCCTCCCTCACAGCACACTCCTCTCCCCCTCCCCCACACACACTCCTCTCCCCCCTCCCCCACACACACTCCCCTCCCCCTCTCCCACACGCACTCCTCTCCCCCTCCCCCACACACACTCCCTCCCCCCTCCCCCCACACACACTCCTCTCCCCCTCCCCCACACACACTCCTCTCCCCCTCCCCCACACCACTCCCCCTCCCCCCTCCCCACACACACTCCTCTCCCCCTCCCCCACACACACTTCTCTCCCGCTTGTGGAAAGTATTTTATCTAAGCTGATACCATACGGTATTTGTGTGCCTTTTGATTAAAATGGAGTCCTGGCCCATCCGGAACTTTCTGCATTTTAGCAGCCAGCTTGCATAAACAGCTAACCCTGCTGTGAGATGGCTGATGGCCATCAGACAGCTAGGAGACAAGTCATGCTGAGACAAGTACCCCCCCATGGTGCTCTCCTATTGTCTACACTACAGGAGTTCCATGTCACCCCACCCTTTATCTTCTAGCCATTATCTCTTTCCGAGACCTCATCCATTTGAAGCAAACAGGTAAACTGACCAGGAAATTGGATAATCCTGACACAATACAAGACAGGTGATAGCCCATTACCTATGACTCATGGAGTAATGGCCGTTTGGCTTTCTGATAACCCTGACAAAAGGAAATATCTGGATACCATGTCAGGACCAGGATATAGTAATTAACTCTTTATCTGTATTCACTGACTGTGAGACAGAGCAATACACAGGGAGAGGCCAGAACTTGGGTTTTACTGTATAAATATCTTGTTAAACTGTACCATTGCGGAGGTGTTCATTTAGCCCTTGACTGAGTGTGACCTACCCCTTGCGAGCAAGTAAATTAAAAAGGAAACTTCTATCGGAGCTGTAAGTGTCGGAGTCATTCTTTTCGGAGGTCGAGATTTCGACAGTTATTGGAGGTCCCACCGAGATGCATACTCTCTGTTCTGTGAGTAAAACGGATACAGGCATAGTGCCTCTCCAGTGAAAGGCTTCGGTGGCCAAACAAGGTGAGCCTTTTGCTCACAAGAGGTTTCTTCAGTGTTGAATCGCAGATGTAATCTGTTGTCCACAGCTGAGGTACTGCATCTACAAGACTCGGCATTTAAAAGTTAAAGGTATTTTTTTTATAACCATTTCTTTCTCAGCTCGCCAGCAGAAGAGAACAGGTTCTGGAAAAAAACCTCGAGACAGCCCGGGGAAGGTTTCAGTAGGTAAGGGAGCGCTAGTCGATCGAAGAGGGTTCCAGGTTCTTATGTGATAAGATTTTTATTGTTTTTAATTCGGAAGGGGTTCTTATGTGATAAGACTATTAAAAAAAAAAGAGCGCAATCGATCAAAGAGTTTGGGTACGGAACCTTAAGTTTTATCAGCTGTTATTAGGCTAAGTTAAGGACTCGGTCTGTAGTGGCGTACAACGCAGACTGAGAATTTGTTTAGAGGTTATGATTTGTGTACTCACGGGAATATTGTTTGTTGTCCTTGTATTACTGTTGGGTGCAAGACCTTTGTGAGTCATTGCCATTGGAGAAACGGGAAGAGTCACTAGGGAAAGTTGTGATTCGAAAAAAAAACACAAGGATTGATTAAGAAAGAAACAGTAACTGATTGATCAACTACGGTTGGTTCGTGCCAACATATCTCACACACCCAGACTGAGCCCGAATTAAGAGCCTTTTCAGGCCACGTAACGGCCAGGAGAAGTGGGCGGAGAGAACTCGGTTGGCCGAAAGGATTGTGAGATCAGAAACTGTGTAAAATCTTAAATCATCCAGAATAGGTGCCGGAGCAAGTTAAAACACCACAGAAGGCACACCAGCCTATGTCATGCTCCAGAATTGTGGTCAGTCTTCAATTGACCACCTAAGAGAATGGGTAAAATGGACTAAGGGTGAAAACAGGCCATTTCCACCCGATGGTTCATTCAATTTAGAGAGAATAACCTGTCTAGAAGAATGCCTTATAGACAGAGACCCAGGTAGAAGAGGGAAAAAAAAAAAAGTGAATTGGTCCAAAATTATGGAAACTACACAAAGAAAGGAGGAGGATGTTGAGGATTATGTAGAAAGAGTGCGAGAGATCATGAACCAATGTTCAGGCATGAAAATGGAGGAGGTAGAAGCTCCTATGATCAGCGCCGTGGTAAACGGGCTACGGCCCGAACTCAGAGATCCCTTTAAACTAGTTTGTCTCGGATGGCGACAGGAATCGCTATCCAAGGTTGTATCTATGTTAAAGGACATACAAGAGCGAAATAGAGAATCTAGAAGCAAGGTCACCATGTTTGTAGGACAAGCAGCTCCAATGACACCCACCCCGGCGACACCGTCCTACGCCCCACCCCAGGGTAGAGGAAGAGGGCGAGCCAGAGGAGGATATTACAGGGGAAGAGGGAGAGGAACAATATGATACCTGTCACAATTGTGGACAGATTGGACACTGGGCTAGAACTTGCCGGGCAAACAGCAACAACCAAATCATGATTGGACTCAACAGGCAGGTAATAGAGCACACCCTCCCCCTCCAGAACCCAACCCGTATGCGACCCAAGTGCAGGTACATGCTAGACCTCAGACTAATTTCTCTGTGCAAGATCCATTTGGATCACAGAATCAGAGGCAATTGGGCCAACCACCAAATTGCCTGTATAATGATCAATGACACCCAATCCCAGACCCGAGTGCTGCGAACAAACAGCTACCCGTCGTTTCGTTAAATGCCATAGGAGAACCTGAAGTAAAAATACGAATACAAGGAAAGGATATCCCATTCCTAGTGGATACTGGTGCCACCTATTCGGTCCTTTCAAGGGAGGATACGAGGGGAATTCCCACTTCCACTAATCAAACCTCAGTGATTGGACTATCTGGACACGCACAGCAAATGTTTTTCTCCAACCCTATCAATGTACAAATAGAGGATTACGAAGATAGTCATTCATTCCTACTGTCTAAGGAGGTTCCAGTGAATCTGTGTGGACGTGACCTGTTATGTAAAATGAATGCCACGATCCTCTGTTCCCCAGCTGGTCTGGAGGTTCGAGTCCCCATAGATAAATGTGGCGCATATCCACTACTTCAACCCACAACTCCCAGATTGTATGCCTGGGAAAATTTGGACCCCACACTAAGCAAAACCCTATCCTATTTGGTTGGTTCATATTGGTGTGTAACAAGGTTAATGACAGACTACCTCAAATCTCAAACCTTGGGCAAGTGGTACGAAACATTACACTGCACAGCATATTGTGACAACACGGGATCAGACGCTACAGCACAAATCTTTTATCAACCATTCCTGCACCAGAAACATCAATTGATGATCGGAAAAATCTTTATCGGACCCGAAGGGATAGCGGCAGGGGTTGAATTATCCTCCCACAGTCAGAGCTTGTTTAGGGTTAAAGGGAGCGTCCCACACTGCACCCTTGCGGTTGCAGGCACACATAAACCCCAGGATTTAGGACAGATGGTTAAAAGAATGCAAGGATCCCCAGTACAAGAGGAATGGCACACACGTAATGGAACTTTGGGGCAACATGAAAAGGGGGGAGGCTATTCTGTCAAGTTGAATGGGAAAGTATACTTCGATGCTGTCTTAGAAGAAAGGATGCTCTCAGCCACTAGCTTCCCAGTACGACAAAGCACAGCAGAGCTTCTTGCTAAAGTTCCAGAACAACTATGGTCTACACACGCTAATGAAGTAGGGAGGATGCTCACCGCACAACCCTATAAGGTAGCGATCAATTCAACCGCCCCGCTCCCCAAGAAGCCCCAATACCCCTTGTCCCCAGCCGCAGAACAAGGTATTGAGCCAGTCATTAAGTCCCTGCTGGCCCAGGGAGTAATCGTTCCAACTAGAAGTCCATGTAACACACCGGTCTTTCCGGTGCAGAAGCCCAATAGTGACAAATGGAGATTTGTCCAAGACCTACGAGCCGTGAATCATTCGGTATTCCCAACTTATCCAGTGGTACCCAACCCGGCAATTATACTTGCCAGTATTCCGGCATCATCAACGTATTACACAGCAGTTGATCTGTGTTCAGCATTTCTCTCAATACCCATTCACCCAGAGTCCCAATTCCTGTTTGCCTTCACGTATAAAGGACGCCAATATACGTGGACAAGACTCCCGCAGGGATTTACCGAGAGCCCTACCATATTCTCACAGTGCCTAAAGAGGGATCTGGAAGATGTAATTTTACCAGCAGGTTCTACACTTGTGCAGTATGTTGATGATTTATTGCTCGCCTCACCCTCCAAATTGGCCTGCGAAACGGACTCCCTTGTGTTATTAAAAGCTCTGGCCTCGAAAGGACACAAGGTGTCAAAGGCAAAGTTACAATTTGTCTCAGAAAAGGTTCGGTATCTAGGGCACGAATTGGTCAGGGATACGAGACAATTGACACAAGACCGAGTAAAAGCAATCTGCTCTGCCCCACTCCCAGTAACCAAGAGAGAAATAAAACACCTCCTCGGCATGACAGGATACTGCCGGCAATGGGTTACGAGTTATTCCGAGATTGTTAGACCACTGTTAGACATGTCCATGCCCGCACTACCAGAGAAGTTGATTTGGAATGAGGTATCCCGGAATGCTTTTCAGAACCTTAAACAGTCCCTCACTTCAGCACCCGCCTTGGGATTACCAGATTACACTAAGCTATTCAACTTATTTGTGCATCACAAGTCGGGTTTTGCACAATCTGTTTTGACTCAGTTACATGGGGACAGGCAGCGACCGGTAGCGTATTTCAGTACCCAACTAGACCCAGTGGCACGCGGACTACCAGGATGTCTTCCTTTGTTGGCAGCAGCTTATTATGCTATGCAACAGGCTCAGACAATAACTCTAAATCATCAGACCATTTTATATATCCCACACTCTGTCGAGATTTTACTTACTAAATGTGCCACCCAACACCTAACCTCCGCAAGAACCACTAAATACGAGGTCGAACTGTTATCAAATCCGAACCTTGTCATCAAAAGATGTACTACCTTAAATCCAGCCACTCTACTCCCCACGGAAGACGAATGTGAAATGGTAACCGAATTAGTGACTAAACCACGTATCAATCTAACAGATGTACCAATGTGTAACCCTGAGCTAGTGTACTATGTTGACGGATCAGCCTTACGAAATGATAGGGGCCAACCTAGAGCGGCTTATGCAATTGTAACTCAGTTTAATGTTGTCGAAACAGCCTCTCTTCCAGACTCCTTTTCAGCCCAACAAGCCGAATTGTTTGCGTTAACTCGAGCCTGTATTCTGGCTGAAGGACACACAGTTAATATCTACACTGACTCCAGGTATGCTTTTGGGGTATCACATGACTATGGACAAATTTGGAAGATTCGCGGGTACCTGACTTCTTCAGGAACCCCGATCAAAAATGCAGAACAAGTGGAAAATCTCCTGCGAGCCATTCAATGCCCCTTAAAACTTGCCATTATCAAATGCCAGGCACATACAGGCCAGTCGAATGAGGTGGCACTTGGGAATGCCAGAGCTGATAAAGCAGCTAAGTCAGCAGCTCTGTCGAAAGGGGGGATGCAGGTGTCATTGTTCCCACTAAGGAAAAATAATTGCTCAGACCCGCCACCCACTATTAATGATGTGCTGGCCTTTCAGACACAGACCAGTACGGAGGAGGAGACAGACACACCACCCACTATTAATGACGTGCTGGCCTTTCAGACACAGGCCAGTACGGAGGAGGAGACAGACCCACCACCCACTATTAATGATATACTGACCTTTCAGACACAGGCCAGTACGGAGGTGGAGACAGACCCACCACCCACTATTAATGACGTGCTGGCCTTTCAGACACAGGCCAGTACGGAGGAGGAGACAGACACACCACCCACTATTAATGATATACTGACCTTTCAGACACAGACCAGTACGGAGGTGGAGACAGACCCACCACCCACTATTAATGACGTGCTGGCCTTTCAGACACAGGCCAGTACGGAGGAGGAGACAGACCCACCACCCACTATTAATGATATACTGACCTTTCAGACACAGGCCAGTACGGAGGAGGAGACAGACACACCACCCACTATTAATGATGTGCTGGCCTTTCAGACACAGGCCAGTACGGAGGAGGAGACAGACACACCACCCACTATTAATGATGTGCTGGCCTTTCAGACACAGGCCAGTACGGAGGAGGAGACAGACCCGCCACCCACTATTAATGATGTGCTGGCCTTTCAGACACAGACCAGTACGGAGGAGGAGGTGGAGACAGACACACCACCCACTATTAACGATATACTGACCTTTCAGACACAGGCCAGTACGGAGGAGGAGACAGACACACCACCCACTATTAATGATGTGCTGGCCTTTCAGACACAGGCCAGTACGGAGGAGGAGACAGACCCGCCACCCACTATTAATGATGTGCTGGCCTTTCAGACACAGACCAGTACGGAGGAGGAGGTGGAGACAGACACACCACCCACTATTAATGATATACTGACCTTTCAGACACAGGCCAGTACGGAGGAGGAGACAGACACACCACCCACTATTAATGATATACTGACCTTTCAGACACAGGCCAGTACGGAGGAGGAGGAGACAGACACACCACCCACTATTAATGATATACTGACCTTTCAGACACAGGCCAGTACGGAGGAGGAGACAGACACACCACCCACTATTAATGATGTGCTGGCCTTTCAGACACAGGCCAGTACGGAGGTGGAGACAGACCCACCACCCACTATTAATGATGTGCTGACCTTTCAGACACAGGCCAGTACGGAGGTGGAGACAGACACACCACCCACTATTAATGATGTGCTGACCTTTCAGACACAGGCCAGTACGGAGGAGGTGGTGACCTGGACGAAGGATCAATGTTATAAAAATCCAGAAGGAATATGGGTTCACCATGACGGCTGCGTGGTGGCCCCTAGATCCTTACTTCCATGGATTGCCCGATGTGTTCATACATTCACACATGCAGGCAAAGGGGGATTGGCAGATTATATTTTGGCAACTTGGTATGCACCAGGTATTTCGGCAATTGCAAAACAAATCTGTGAAAATTGTGTTACCTGTCAGACAATGAATCCGGGTAAGACGGAAAAAGTAGAATCTGCCTCCCACCCAAATCCAGTCGGGCCTTTTGTACATTTACAAATGGATTTTATTGAATTACCTATGTGTATGGGATTCAAGTATGTATTAGTTATTGTCGATGTGTTCTCTAGATGGATTGAAGCCTTTCCATGTAAAAAGGCCGATGCCTCTACTGTTGCTAAATGTTTGTTAAAAGAAATTGTACCGTGCTTCGGAATCCCTGCTAAGCTTTCCAGTGATAACGGGTCACATTTCACGGGAACTGTTATAAGAGAAATGTGTAAAGCTTTACAGATTAATCAACGTTTTCATTGCAGTTATCATCCACAATCAGCTGGACTTGTTGAAAGATATAATGGAATGCTTAAAGATAAGCTGGCAAAACTATGCAATGACACTGGACTGAAATGGACAGAACTGCTGCCCTTAGCTTTGATGGTAATGCGATCTGCAACCAACAGAACAACAGGTCTGTCACCGCATGAGATAGTTATGGGACGTCCCTAACGACTACCTTTTACAGCACCATTTACTGCAAAACAGATGGACATCCACAAAATGGAGGAAAATATGTTGAATTATTGTATTGCACAAACCAAATGTATTTCCAGCTTTCATTCACAGGTAAAGGAAGCCCAAGTCAAGCCAGCGGAAGGGAAGTGTCATAACCTGGAGCCAGGGGAATTCGTTTACATCAAGATTTTTAAAAGGAAAAGCAGTCTACAGCCAAGATTCGAAGGACCATACCAGGTCTTGCTGGCGACCAATACTGCAATCAAGGTAAAGGAAAGACCAACATGGATCCACGCATCCCATTGCAAACGGGCACCCGACCAGGAGGAAGGGACGAAGGAATCAGAGGAACAGAAAAAGGAAGACTGAATAAGGAACTGTATGGACTATGGGGACTGATGGTGCTGGGCTTGACAGGGTTTTACTTCGCATTATTGATTACACCAGGGGTACAAACCCACCACCGAAGGGAATTGCACGTAAACGTATTTATGGCACTGAGTCATAGGTATGCTCAAGAAAGAAACTTGTCGAGTTGTTGGATATGTTCCCATGTACCTGTCCACTCCAGGGGGGGTATTCCCCTGAGATCTGTCCCCTTTAACGAATCAGAAATGGTAGAATGGTTGACAGTGCAAAACAGGACAAAACTAACTAAGGGGCCAGAAACAAAGGAGCAAACAGAATGGAGGTCGGCAGGGTATAAACTTACAGCCTTCCAGGGATAGTACCAGCCCAATTATGATAATAACCATCAGCCTCCCTTCCTAAGCATTACTCCCAGAATAAGAAATCCTGAAGGTATAATATGCCGAGTGAGTAATGAAACTAAAGAAAATGGAAATGGAGAGACTGTAGAAGATCAGAATGGATTGAGTTGTCCTTGTGAAGGACAAAATGGGGGAATGTGGAAAGTATTTTTATCTAAGCTGATACCATACGGTATTTGTGTGCCTTTTGATTAAAATGGAGTCCTGGCCCTTCCAGAACTTTCTGCATTTTAGCAGCCAGCTTGCATAAACAGCTAAACCTGCTGTTAGATGTCTGATGGCCATCAGACAGCTAGGAGACAAGTCATGCTGAGACAAGTAACCCCCCCATGGTGCTCTCCTATTGTCTACACTACAGGAGTTCCATGTCACCCCACCCTTATCTTCTAGCCATTATCTCTTTCTGAGACCTCATCCATTTGAAGCAAACAGGTAAACTGACCAGGAAATTGGATAATCCTGACACAATACAAGACAGGTGATAGCCCATTACCTATGACTCATGGAGTAATGGCCGTTTGGCTTTCTGATAACCCTGACAAAAGGAAATATCTGGATACCATGTCAGGACCAGGATATAGTAATTAACTCTTTATCTGTATTCACTGACTGTGAGACAGAGCAATACACAGGGAGAGGCCAGAACTTGGGTTTTACTGTATAAATATCTTGTGAAGCTGTACCATTGCGGAGGTGTTCATTTAGCCCTTGACTGAGTGAAACCTACCCCTTGCGAGCAAGTAAATTAAAAGGGAAACTTCTATCGGAGCTGTAAGTGTCGGAGTCATTCTTTTCTGAGGTCGAGATTTCGACAGGAGAGAGCGGGGCAGTGGGATTAGTTTGGGGATTGATACAGGACTATGGGGAGAGTGCGGGGCAGTGGGATTAGTTTGGAGATTGATACAGGGCTATGGGGAGAGAGCGGGGCAGTGGGATTAGTTTGGGGATTGATACAGGACTATGGGGAAAGAGCGGGGCAGTGGGATTAGTTTGGGGATTGATACAGGACTATGGGGAGAGAGCGGGGCATTGGGATTAGTTTAGGGATTGATGCAGGGCTATGGGGAGAGAGCGGGGCAGTGGGATTAGTTTAGGGATTGATACAGGACTATGGGGAGAGAGCGGGGCAGTGGGATTAGTTTAGGGATTGATACAGGACTATGGGGAGAGAGCGGGGCAGTGGGATTAGTTTAGTGATTGATACAGGACTATGGGGAGAGAGCGGGGCAGTGGGATTAGTTTGGGGATTGATACAGGACTATGGGGAGAGAGCAGGGCAGTGGGATTAGTTTAGTGATTGATACAGGACTATGGGGAGAGAGCAGGGCAGTGGGATTAGTTGAGGGATTGATAGACATACAGACAGAGAGAGACAGAAAGGGAGAGACACTTAGACAGGGAGAGAGAGACTGAGAGAGAGACAGAGAGGAAGAGCGAGAGAGAGACAGAGAGGGTCAGAGAGAGAGAGCGAGACACACACACAGAGTGAGAGACAGAAAGGGAGAGAGAGAGAGAGAGACAGAGAGAGTGAGTGTGACAGAGAGAGAGAGAGAGGCAGAGAGTGTCAGAGAGAGGGGGAGAGAGACAGACAGACAGAGAGAGAAAGAAAGACAGAGAGAGAGAGAGAGAGAGAGAGACAGAGAGAGTGAGTGTGACAGAGAGAGAGAGAGAGATGCAGAGAGTGTCAGAGAGAGGGGGAGAGAGACAGACAGACAGAGAGAGAGGGATAGAGAGAGATAGGGAGAGTGAGAGAGAGAGAGAGACAGAAATAGTGAGAGAGACAGAGGGAGAGAGCGGGGAACAGAGGGAGGGACAGAGAGAGAGAGACAGTGAGAGAGAAAGAGAGACCGAGAGAGAGAAAGAGATGAAAAGAGACAGGAGAGATAGACAGAGAGACAGAGAGAGAGAGATAGGGAGTGAATGAGACAGAGAGAGAGAGAGACAGACAGAGAGAAAGACAGAGAGAGATAGAGAGACAGAGAGAGAGACAGAAAGAGAGAGAGCGTGGGGGGGGACAGAGAGAAAGAAAGAGAGAGCAAGAGATGGAACGAAACAGGAGAGAGAGAGAGAGAGGGAGACAGAGAGCGAGAGTGATAGAGAGAGAGAGGGATAGGAAGAGAGACGGATGTTGAGAGAGGGGGAGAGACAGAGAAAGAGAGGGAGAAACACAGAGAGAGGGAGAGAGACAGAGAGAGAGAGAGGGAGAGAGGGAGAAACAGAGAGAGAGAGACAGATACAGAGATAGAGAGAGAGAGAAAGAGAGCAAGAGACAGAGAGATAGAAACAGATAGAGAGAGAGACAGAGCGAGGCTGTCAGAGAGAGAGAGACAGAGAGAGAGAAAGAGAGAGGGAGATAGAATGAGAGAGAGATGGAAAGAGACAGGAGAGAGAGAGGGAGAGAGACACAGAGAGAAACACAGAGAGAGGGAGAGAGAGAGAGTCACAGCGACAGAGAAAGAGAGAGAGACAGACAGATAGAGAGACAGAGAGATAGAGAGAGATGGAAAGAGACAGGAGAGTGGGAGAGAGGGATAGAGATAGATAGGAAGAGAGAGACAGAGAGGGATTGAGACAGAGAGAGAGAGAGAGAAGGAGAGAGACAGAGCGAGAGAGAGAGACAGAGAGAGAAGGAGAAAGACAGAGCGAGAGAGAAGAGACAGAGAGAACAAGTCAGAGAGAGAGACAGAGCGAGAGAACGAGGCAGAGAGAGAGACAGAGAGAGTGAGTGTGACTGAGAGACAGAGAGAGACAGAGAGTGTCAGAGAGAGGTAGAGTGAAACAGACAGAGAGAAAGGGGGATAGAGAGAGATAGGGAGAGAGGGACAGAGAGAGAGAGACGACAGAAAGAGAGACAGATAGATAGAGAGAGAGAGAGTGAGAGAGACAGTGAGAGAGAGATAGAGAGAGAGAGACAGAGAGACAGAGCGAGAGAGAGAAAGATGGAAAGAGACAGGAGAGAGACAGAGAGAGAAACTCAGAGACACAGAGAGAGAGAGACAGACAGAGAGAGACAGAGAGAGAGAGAGCGAGAAACAGATAAAGAGAGAGAGAGAGAGACAGAGAGATAGAGACAGAGAGAGAGAAAATGAGTGAGTGAGAGAGACAGAAAGACAGAGAGAGAGAGCAAGAAACGGAGAAAGAGAGAGAGAGAGACAGAGAGACAGAGAGTTAGGGACAGAGAGAGATAGACAGAGAGTGAGAAAATGAGAGAGTGAGAGAGATAGAGAGAGAGCGAGATAGAGACAGAGAGAGGGACAGAGAGAGAGAAAGAGCGAGAAAGAGAGATACAGAGTGAGAGAGAGAGACAGAGAGAGAGAGACACAAATAGGGCGAGACAGAGAGAGGGACAGAGTGAAAGAGAGGAACAGAGAGAGTGAGATAAACAGAGAGAGAGACAGTGAGAGAGTGCGAGAGGGAGAGAGAGAGAGTGTGTGTGTGTGTCTCTCTCTCTCTCTGTCTGTCTCACTTTCTGTATCGATTCTGGGATTGATACAGGACTATGGGGAGAGAGCGGGGCAGTGGGATTAGTTTGGGGATTGATACAGGGCTATGGGGTGAGAGCGGGGCAGTGGGATTAGTTTGGGGATTGATACAGGACTATGGGGAGAGAGCGGGGCAGTGGGATTAGTTTGGGGATTGATACAGGACTATGGGGAGAGAGCAGGGCAGTGGGATTAGTTTGGGGATTGATACAGGACTATGGGGAGAGAGCGGGGCAGTGGGATTAGTTTGGGGATTGGTACAGGGGTATGGGGAGAGAGCGGGGTAGTGGGATTAGTTTCGGGATTGATAGACATACAGAGAGAGACAGAGAGGGAGAGACACTTAGACAGGGAGAGAGAGACTGAGAGAGAGACAGAGAGGAAGAGAGAGAGAGAGACAGATAGAGTCAGAGAGAGAAAGACAGAGAGACAGAGAAGGTCAGAGAGAGAGAGCGAGACACACACAGAGAGTGAGAGACAGAAAGGGAGAGAGAGAGAGAGACAGAGAGAGTCAGAGAGAGAAAGAAAGACAGAGAGAGAGAGAGAGAGACAGAGAGACTGAGTGTGACATAGAGAGAGAGAGAGAGGCAGAGAGTGTCAGAGAGAGGTGGAGAGAGACAGACAGACAGAGAGAGAGGGAGAGAGAGAGATAGGGAGAGTGAGAGAGAGAGAGAGACAGAAATAGTGAGAGAGACAGAGAGAGAGAGATAGCGGGGAACAGAGGGAGGGACAGAGAGAGAGAGACAGTGAGAGAGAAAGAGAGACCGAGAGAGAGAAAGAGATGGAAAGAGACAGGAGAGAGATACAGAGAGACAGAGAGAAACTCAGAGACACAGAGAGAGAGAGACAGAGAGAGAGAGAGGGAGTGAGAGAGAGGGATAGAGAGAGAGGAATAGAGAGAGAGACAGAGAGAGAGAGGGACAGAGAGACAGAGAGAGAGATAGGGAGTGAATGAGACAGAGAGAGAGAGAGACAGACAGAGAGAAAGACAGAGAGAGATAGAGAGATAGAGAGACAGAGAGAGAGACAGAGAGAGAGAGAGAGCGTGGGGGGGACAGAGAAAGAAAGAGAGAGCAAGAGATAGAAAGAAACAGGAGAGTGAGAGAGGGAGACAGAGAGCGAGAGTGATAGAGAGAGAGAGGGATAGCAAGATAGACGGATGTTGAGATAGGGGGAGAGACAGAGAAAGAGAGGGAGAAACACAGAGAGAGAGAGAGAGAGAGAGAGAGACAGAGAGATAGAGACAGAGAGAGACAGACAGAGAGAGAAAAAATGAGTGAGTGAGAGAGACAGAGAGACAGAGAGAGAGAGCAAGAAACGGAGAAAGAGAGAGAGAGAGTTAGAGACAGAGAGAGATAGACAGAGAGTGAGAAAATGAGAGAGTGAGAGAGATAGAGAGAGAGAGATAGAGACAGAGAGTTATATATATATAGAGAGAGGTAGACAGAGAGAGGGACAGAGAGAGAGAGTGATGGAAAAATGCAGGAGAGAGAGAGAGAAAGAGAGGGATAGAGAGAGAAGGGGATAGAGAGAGAGAGGGATAGGGAGAAAGAGGGAGAGAGACAGAAAGAGAGAGAGAAACACAGGGAAAGAGAGAGAGAGAGAGACAGAGAGATAGAGATTGTAGGACAGAGAGAGTGAGAGGCACAGAGAGAGAGAGGGAGATAGGGAGAAGGAGGGAGAGAGAGAGAGAGCGAGAGGAACAGAGAGAGGGACAGAGAGAGAGAAAGAGCGAGAAAGAGAGATACAGAGTGAGAGAGAGAGTCAGAGAGAGAGAGACAGAAATAGGGCGAGACAGAGAGAGGGACAGAGTGAAAGAGAGGAACAGAGAGAATGAGAGAGACAGAGAGATAGACAGTGAGAGAGAGGGAGAGAGAGGGAGAGAGAGAGTGTGTGTGTGTCTCTCTCTCTCTCTGTCTGTCTCACTTTCTGTATCGATTCTGGGATTGATACAGGACTATGGGGAGAGAGCGGGGCAGTGGGATTAGTTTGGGGATTGATACAGGACTATGGGGAGGGAGAGAGCGGGGCAGTGGGGTTAGTTTGGAGATTGATAAAGGACTATGAGGAGAGAGCGGGACAGTGGGATTAGTTTGGGGATTGACACAGGACTATGGGGAGAGAGCGGGGCAGTGGGATTAGTTTGGGGATTGGTACAGGGCTATGAGGAGAGAGCGGGACAGTGGGATTAGTTTGGGGATTGGTACAGGACTATGGGGAGAGAGCGGGGCAGTGGGATTAGTTTGGGGATTGATACAGGACTATGGGGAGAGAGCGGGGCAGTGGGATTAGTTTGGGGATTGATACAGGACTATGGGGAGAGAGCGGGGCAGTGGGATTAGTTTGGGGATTGATACAGTGCTATGGGGAGATAGCGGGGCAGTGGGATTAGTTTGGGGATTGATACAGGACTATGGGGAGAGAGCGGGGCAGTGGGATTAGTTTGGGGATTGATACAGGACTATGGGGAGAGAGCGGGGCAGTGGGATTAGTTTGGGGATTGGTACAGGGGTATGGGGAGAGAGTGGGGCAGTGGGATTAGTTTGGGGATTGGTACAGGGGTATGGGGAGAGAGCGGGGCAGTGGGATTAGTTTCGGGATTGATAGACATACAGAGAGAGACAGAGAGGGAGAGACACTTAGACAGGGAGAGAGAGACTGAGAGAGAGACAGAGAGGAAGAGAGAGAGAGAGACAGATAGAGTCAGAGAGAGAAAGACAGAGAGACAGAGAAGGTCAGAGAGAGAGAGCGAGACACACACAGAGAGTGAGAGACAGAAAGGGAGAGAGAGAGAGAGAGACAGAGAGAGCCAGAGAGAGAAAGAAAGACAGAGAGAGAGAGAGAGAGACAGAGAGAGTGAGTGTGACAGAGAGAGAGAGAGAGAGAGAGGCAGAGAGTGTCAGAGAGAGAGGGAGAGAGACAGACAGACAGAGAGAGAGGGAGAGAGAGAGACAGGGAGAGTGAGAGAGAGAGAGAGACAGAAATAGTGAGAGAGACAGAGAGAGAGAGAGCGGGGAACAGAGGAAGGGTCAGAGAGAGAGAGACAGTGAGAGAGAAAGAGAGACCGAGAGAGAGAAAGAGATGGAAAGAGACAGGAGAGAGATACAGAGAGACAGAGAGAAACTCAGAGACACAGAGAGAGAGAGACAGAGAGAGAGAGAGGGAGTGAGAGAGAGGTATAGAGAGAGAGACAGAGAGAGAGAGGGACAGAGAGACAGAGAGAGAGAGATAGGGAGTGAATGAGACAGAGAGAGAGAGAGACAGACAGAGAGAAAGACAGAGAGAGATAGAGAGATAGAGAGACAGAGAGAGAGACAGAGAGAGAGAGCGTGGGGGGGGACAGAGAAAGAAAGAGAGAGCAAGAGATGGAAAGAAACAGGAGAGTGAGAGAGGGAGACAGAGAGCGAGAGTGACAGAGAGAGAGAGGGATAGGAAGAGAGACGGATGTTGAGAGAGGGGGAGAGACAGAGAAAGAGAGGGAGAAACACAGAGAGAGGGAGAGAGAGAGAGAGAGACAGAGAGATAGAGACAGAGAGAGACAGACAGAGAGAGAAAAAATGAGTGAGTGAGAGAGACAGAGAGACAGAGCAAGAAACGGAGAAAGAGAGAGAGAGAGACAGAGTTATATATATATATAGAGAGGGAGACAGAGAGAGGGACAGAGAGAGAGAGTGATGGAAAAATGCAGGAGAGAGAGAGAGAAAGAGAGGGATAGAGAGAGAGGGGGATAGAGAGAGAGAGGGATAGGGAGAAAGAGGGAGAGAGACAGAAAGAGAGAGAGAAACACAGGGAAAGAGAGAGAGAGAGAGACAGAGAGATAGAGATTGTAGGACAGAGAGAGAGAGAGGCACAGAGAGAGAGAGGGAGATAGGGAGAAGGACAGAGAGAGGGAAAGAGAGAGGGAGAGAGAGAGAGAGCGAGAGGAACAGAGAGAGGGACAGAGAGAGAGAAAGAGCGAGAAAGAGAGATACAGAGTGAGAGAGAGAGTCAGAGAGAGAGAGAGAGAGAGAGACAGAAATAGGGCGAGACAGAGAGAGGAACAGAGAGAGTGAGAGAGACAGAGAGATAGACAGTGAGAGAGAGCGAGAGGGAGAGAGAGAGTGTGTGTGTGTGTGTGTGTCTCTCTCTCTGTCTGTCTCACTTTCTGTATCGATTCTGGGATTGATACAGGACTATGGGGAGAGAGCAGGGCAGTGGGATTAGTTTGGAGATTGATACAGGACTATGGGAAGAGAGCGGGTCAGTGGGATTAGTTTGGGGATTGATACAAGGCTATGGGGAGAGAGCGGGGCAGTGGGATTAGTTTGGGGATTGATACAGGACTATGGGGAGAGAGCGGGGCAGTGGGATCAGTTTGGGGATTGATACAGGACTATGGGGAGAGAGCGGGGCAGTGGGATTAGTTTGAGGATTGATACAGGACTATGGGGAGAGAGCGGGGCAATGGGATTAGTTTGACGATTGATACAGGACTATGGGGAGAGAGCGGGGCAGTGGGATTAGTTTTGGGGATTGATACAGGACTATGGGGAGAGAGCAGGGCAGTGCGATTAGTTTAGGGATTGATACAGGACTATGGGGAGAGAGCGGGGCAGTGGGATAAGTGTGGAGATTGATACAGGACTATGAGGAGATAGCGGGGCAGTGGGATTAGTTTGGAGATTGGTACAGGACTATGAGGAGAGAGCGGGACAGTGGGATTAGTTTGGGGATTGACACAGGACTATGGGGAGAGAGCGGGGCAGTGGGATTAGTTTGGGGATTGGTACAGGGGTATGGGGAGAGAGCGGGGCAGTGGGATTAGTTTCGGGATTGATAGACATACAGAGAGAGACAGAGAGGGAGAGACACTGAGACAGGGAGAGAGAGACTGAGAGAGAGACAGAGAGGAAGAGAGAGAGAGAGACAGAGTCAGAGAGAGAGAGACAGAGAGACAGAGAGGGTCAGAGAGAGAGAGCAAGACACACACAGAGTGAGAGACAGAAAGGGAGAGAGAGAGAGAGAGAGACAGAGATGGTCAGAGAGAGAAAGAAAGACAGAGAGAGAGAGAGAGAGACAGAGAGAGTGAGTGTGACAGAGAGAGAGAGAGAGAGGCAGAGAGTGTCAGAGAGAGGGGGAGAGAGACAGACAGACAGAGAGAGAGGGAGAGAGAGAGATAGGGAGAGTGAGAGAGAGAGAGAGACAGAAATAGTGAGAGAGACAGAGAGAGAGAGAGGGGAACAGAGGGAGGGACAGAGAGAGAGAGACAGTGAGAGAGAAAGAGAGACCGAGAGAGAGAAAGAGATGGAAAGAGGCAGGAGAGAGATACAGAGAGACAGAGAGAGAGAGCAAGAAACGGAGAAAGAGAGAGAGAGAGTTAGAGACAGAGAGTGATAGACAGAGAGTGAGAAAATGAGAGAGTGAGAGAGATAGAGAGAGAGAGATAGAGACAGAGAGTTATATATATATATATATAGAGGGAGACAGAGAGAGGGACAGAGAGAGAGAGTGATGGAAAAATGCAGGAGAGAGAGAGAGAAAGAGAGGGATAGAGAGAGAGGGGAATAGAGAGAGAGAGGGATAGGGAGAAAGAGGGAGAGAGACAGAAAGAGAGAGAGAAACACAGGGAAAGAGAGAGAGAGAGAGACAGAGAGATAGAGATTGTAGGACAGAGAGAGAGAGAGGCACAGAGAGAGAGAGGGAGATAGGGAGAAGGACAGAGAGAGGGAAAGAGAGAGGGAGAGAGAGAGAGAGCGAGAGGAACAGAGAGAGGGACAGAGAGAGAGAAAGAGCGAGAAAGAGAGATACAGAGTGAGAGAGAGAGACAGAGAGAGAGAGAGAGACAGAAATAGGGCGAGACAGAGAGAGGGACAGAGTGAAAGAGAGGAACAGAGAGATTGAGAGAGACAGAGAGATAGACAGTGAGAGAGAGCGAGAGAGAGAGTGTGTGTGTGTGTGTCTCACTCTCTTTCTGTCTGTCACACTTTCTGTATCGATTCTGGGATTGATACAGGACTATGGGGAGAGAGCGGGTCAGTGGGATTAGTTTGGAGATTGATACAGGACTATGGGGAGAGAGCGGGGCAGTGGGATTAGTTTGGAGATTGATACAGGACTATGGGGAGAGAGCGGGGCAGTGGGATTAGTTTGGAGATTGATACAGGACTATGGGGAGAGAGTGGGGCAGTGGGATTAGTTTGGGGATTGATACAGGACTATGGGGAGAGAGCGGGGCAGTGGGATTAGTTTGGAGATTGATACAGGACTATGGGGAGAGAGTGGGGCAGTGGGATTAGTTTGGGGATTGATACAGGACTATGGGGAGAGAGCGGTGCAGTGGGATAAGTTTGGGGATTGATACAGGACTATGAGGAGAGAGCGGGGCAGTGGGATTAGTTTGGGGATTGATACAGGACTAAGGGGAGAGAGCGGGGCAGTGGGATTAGTTTGGGGATTGATACAGGACTATGGGGAGAGAGCGGGGCAGTGGGATTAGTTTGGGGATTGATACAGGACTATGGGGAGAGAGTGGGGCAGTGGGATTAGTTTGGGGATTGATACAGGACTATGGGGAGAGAGCGGTGCAGTGGGATAAGTTTGGGGATTGATACAGGACTATGAGGAGATAGCGGGGCAGTGGGATTAGTTTGGAGATTGATACAGGACTATGAGGAGAGAGCGGGACAGTGGGATTAGTTTGGGGATTGACACAGGACTATGGGGAGAGAGCGGGGCAGTGGGATTAGTTTGGGGATTAATAGACATACAGAGAGAGACAGAGAGGGAGAGACACTTAGACAGGGAGAGAGAGACTGAGAGAGAGACAGAGAGGAAGAGAGAGAGAGAGACAGATAGAGTCAGAGAGAGAGAGACCGAGAGACAGAGAGGGTCAGAGAGAGAGAGCGAGACACACACACAGAGTGAGAGACAGAAAGGGAGAGAGAGAGAGACAGAGAGAGTCAGAGAGAGAAAGAAAGACAGAGAGAGAGAGAGAGAGAGACAGAGAGAGTGAATGTGACAGAGAGAGAGAGAGAGAGGCAGAGAGTGTCAGAGAGTGGGGGAGAGAGACAGACAGACAGAGAGAGAGGGATAGAGAGAGATAGGGAGAGTGAGAGAGAGAGAGACAGAAATAGTGAGAGAGACAGAGAGAGAGAGAGCAGGGAACAGAGGGAGGGACAGAGAGAGAGAGACAGTGAGAGAGAAAGAGAGACCGAGAGAGAGAAAGAGATGGAAAGAGACATGAGAGAGATACAGAGAGACAGAGAGAAACTCAGAGACAGAGAGAGAGAGAGGGAGTGAGAGAGAGGGATAGAGAGAGAGGGATAGAGAGAGAGACAGAGAGAGAGAGGGACAGAGAGACAGAGAGAGAGAGATAGGGAGTGAATGAGACAGAGAGTGAGAGAGACAGACAGAGAGAAAGACAGAGAGAGATAGAGAGACAGAGAGAGAGACAGAGAGAGAGAGAGCGTGGGGGGGACAGAGAGAAAGAAAGAGAGAGCAAGAGATGGAAAGAAGCAGGAGAGCGAGAGAGGGAGACAGAGAGCGAGAGTGATAGAGAGAGAGAGGGATAGGAAGAGAGACGGATGTTGAGAGAGGGGGAGAGACAGAGAAAGAGAGGGAGAAACACAGAGAGAGGGAGAGAGAGAGAGAGAGAGACAGAGAGATAGAGACAGAGAGAGACAGACAGAGAGAGAAAAAATGAGTGAGTGAGAGAGACAGAGAGAGAGAGCAAGAAACGGAGAAAGAGAGAGAGAGAGTTAGAGACAGAGAGAGATAGACAGAGAGTGAGAAAATGAGAGAGTGAGAGAGATAGAGAGAGAGAGATAGAGACAGAGAGTTATATATATATAGAGAGAGGGAGACAGAGAGAGGGACAGAGAGAGAGAGTGATGGAAAAATGCAGGAGAGAGAGAGAGAAAGAGAGGGATAGAGAGAGAGGGGGATCGAGAGAAAGAGGGATAGGGAGAAAGAGGGAGAGAGACAGAAAGTGAGAGAGAAACACAGGGAAAGAGAGAGAGAGAGAGACAGAGAGATAGAGATTGTAGGACAGAGAGACAGAGAGAGAGAGGGAGATAGGGAGAAGGACAGAGAGAGGGAGAGAGAGAGAGAGCGAGAGGAACAGAGAGAGGGACAGTGAGAGAGAAAGAGCGAGAAAGAGAGATACAGAGTGAGAGAGAGAGACAGAGAGAGAGAGAGAGACAGAAATAGGGCGAGACAGAGAGAGGGACAGAGTGAAAGAGAAGAACAGAGAGAGTGAGAGAGACAGAGAGATAGACAGTGAGAGAGAGCGAGAGGGAAAGATAGAGTGTGTGTGTGTGTGTGAATCTCTCTCTCTGTCTGTCTCACTTTCTGTATCGATTCTGGGATTGATACAGGACTATGGGGAGAGAGCGGGGCAGTGGGATTAGTTTGGGGATTGATACAGGACTATGGGGAGAGAGCGGGGCAGTGGGATTAGTTTGGGGATTGATACAGGGCTATGGGGAGAGAGCGGGGCAGTGGGATTAGTTTGGGGATTGATACAGGACTATGGGGAGAGAGCGGGGCAGTGGGATTAGTTTGGGGATTGATACAGGACTATGGGGAGAGAGCGGGGCAGTGGAATTAGTTTGGGGATTGATACAGGACTATGGGGAGAGAGCGGGGTAGTGGGATTAGTTTGGGGATTGATACAGGACTATGGGGAGAGAGCGGGGCAGTGGGATTAATTTGGGGATTGATACAGGACTATGGGGAGAGAGCGGGGCAGTGGGATTAGTTTGGGGATTGGTACAGGGGTATGGGGAGAGAGTGGGGCAGTGGGATTAATTTGGGGATTGATACAGGACTATGGGGAGAGAGCGGGGCAGTGGGATTAGTTTGGGGATTGATACAGGGCTATGGGGAGAGAGCGGAGCAGTGGGATTAGTTTGGGAATTGATACAGGACTATGGGGAGAGCGGGGCAGTGGGATTAGTTTGGGGATTGATACAGGACTATGGGGAGAGAGCGGGGCAGTGGGATTAGTTTGGGGATTGATACAGGACTATGGGGAGAGAGCGGGGCAGTGGGATTAGTTTGGGGATTGATACTGAACTATGGGGAGAGAGCGGGCAGTGGGATTAGTTTGGGGATTGGTACAGGACTATGGGGAGAGAGCGGGGCAGTGGGATTAGTTTGGGGATTGATACAGGATTATGGGGAGAGAGCGGGGCAGTGGGATTAGTTTGGGGATTGATTCAGGGCTATGGGGAGAGAGCATAATAAAGTATATTTGTGAAATCTAAACCAAAATGGGTGATCTGTGAACAAACCTGGTTTGCCTGTCTGGGCTCGGGGCTTTGTGTATTGGTCCCAGTCTCTGGGTCCTTCATGTGTTTGAAGAGTTTGAAGTCAGTCACACCTTGTTGAACCATTTCATTCTTTCAGGGCATTGATGGTAAACAGCTTCAATCCTGTGTATCTGTGAGGGGGCGACACAATCGTATTTACACCTTATTCAAACCAACAAAACTTCTCCATGTCCTGCCCTGTGAAGATATCACACCGTTCCACAAAGCAGCATTGTCTGAATCAGCCTTTGATCCCATATACTGCTCAATCTGAAACACTCAAAGTTTTCAGATGGAGAAACTAGATTTAACCCACACATTCCAAGCCACAATTGGATGGTTAGCAAATCAAAAATGTCCCAGAAATGTGATTTCTTGCTGTGGGTTTAAACAGTCAGGCTGCAATATGTCAGGGTACTTTTCAATCAAGGACACATCAGAATGGGAATGAGAGACAGGGAGAGAGAAAAAGATAGGTGGACAGGGAGAAGCAGTGAGAGAATTAGGGATAGAGAGAGCGTGTTACAGAAAAGGGAAAGAAAGAGAGAGATCGGAAATGGACAGCAGCACAGACAGAGGAAAAAGTGAAAGAGAGATAGATGGATAGAAATTGGGAGCGAGGGAGAGAGTGAGGGAGCAAGACGGAGAGAGGGTGACAGAGAGACTGACAGAGAGCGAGAGAGAGAGAGGAACAGAGATACAGAGAGGGAGAGAGACAGGGTGACTGAAAGAGAGAGCGAGAGAGAGAAAGGGACAGAGATACAGAGAGAGAGAGAGACAGGGAGACTGAAAGAGAGAGCGAGAAAGAGAAAGGGACAGAGATACAGAGAGGGAGAGAGACAGGGAGACTGAAAGAGAGAGCGAGAGAGAGAGAGAGGAACAGAGATACAGAGAGGGAGAGAGACAGGGAGACTGAAAGAGAGAGCGAGAGAGAGAAAGGGACGGAGATACAGAGATGGAGAGAGACAGGGACCCGGAAACAGAGAGCGAGAGAGAGAGAGAGGAACAGACAGAGAGAGAGACTGACAGAGAGAAAGTGAGAGGGACAGAGAGAGTTGGGCATTTAATCTCCCTCCACACTGTCCCATCAAACCTCCCTGGGCAGGTACAGGGGGTGAGATACAGAGTCCCTCTCTCTCGCTCTCTCGTTCAGTCTCCCTGTCTGTTCCCCTCTCACTCTCGCTCGCTACACTGTCCCATCAAACACTCCCAGGGCAGGTACAGGGGGTTAGATACAGAGTAAAGCTCCCTCTACACTGTCCCATCAAACACTCCCAGGGCAGGGTCAGGGGGTTAGATACAGAGTAAAGCTCCCTCTACACTGTCCCATCAAACACTCCCAGGGCAGGTACAGGGGGTTTGATACAGAGTAAAGCTCCCTCTACACTGTCCCACCAAACACTCCCAGGGCAGGTACAGGGGGTTAGATACAGAGTAAAGCTCCCTCTACACTGTCCCATCAAACACTCCCAGGGCAGGTACAGTGGGTTAGATACAGAGTAAAGCTCCCTCTACACTGTCCCATCAAACACTCCCAGGGCAGGTACAGGGGGTTAGATACAGAGTAAATCTCCCTCTACACTGTCCCATCAAACACTCCCAGGGCAGGTACAGGGGGTTAGATACAGAGTAAAGCTCCCTCTACACTGTCCCATCAAACACTCCCAGGGCAGGTACAGGGGGTTAGATACAGAGTAAAGCTCCCTCTACACTGTCCCATCAAACACTCCCAGGGCAGGTACACCTTTAAGCAGCTAACGTTAAATTAGAGAGTAGTCGGTCTCTGTAATCAATCTCCCAGTGTTAACATCAAATGGTGACCATTAACAAATGTAAAATGGATGTCTGAAGTTCGGTATGTGCATTGTCACTGTGGTTCAGGGATAGCTTCAGAGAGACAGAGAGAGAGAGAGGGGGAGATATACAGAGAAAGAGACAGACATACAGACAGAGAGAGACAGAGAGACAGAGAGAGGGATAGAGAGAGAGAGAGAGAGAGAGAGATGGATGGAGAGAGTCAGAGCGAGAGCGAGAGAGACAGAGAGAGGGATAGAGAGAGAGAGAGAGAGAGAGAGATGGATGGAGAGAGTCAGAGAGAGAGAGAGAGAGGGACTGAGAGACAGAGAGTGAGACAGAGAGAGAGACAGAGGGCGAGAGAGAGGGAGATAGGCAGACAGACAGAGAAACATATGGAGAGAGACAGAGAGAGAGAGACAGAGAGCGAGAGAGAGGGAGATAGGCAGACAGACAGAGAAACATATGGAGAGAGACAGAGAGAGAGAGACAGAGAGCGAGAGAGAGAGAAAGAGAGAGGGAGATAGGCAGACAGAAAGAGATGTGTAGAGAGAGAGAGAGAGCAGGCAAGAGAGAGAGAGACAGAGTTTGAGAGACAGAGAGAGAGAGACAGACAGCATAAGAGAGAGAGATACAGAGTGAGAGAGACAGAGAGAGAGAGAGACAGAGACACAGCGAGAGATTGATAGAGAGAGAGTGAAGGACAAGTTAAAGACAGGAGAGATAGGATCGACAGAGAGAGAGCGCAAGAGAGACAGGAATAGAGAGAGAGAGGGAGAAACAGAGAGAGAGAGACAGAAAGAGAGGGTGACGGAGAGAGAGAGAGAGAGACAGATAGAGAGAGACAAAGAGAGAGACAGATAGAGAGAGACACAGAGAGAAAATGTCAGAGAGAGACAGGGATTGATAGAGAGAGAGATATTGACAGAGAGAGAGATTGATAGAGAGAGATTGATAGAGAGAGAGGGAAAGAGAGATAAAGTCAGGGAGAGATACAGAGATAGCGAGAGACAGAGAGAGAGAGAGAGACAGAAAGAGAGGGTGACAGAGAGAGAGAGAGAGAATGACAGAGAAACAGGGATTGATAGAGAGAGAGAGATTGATAGAGAGAGAGATAGATAGTGAGGGATAGACAGAGTTAAAGACAGGGAGAGATAGAGTGAGAGAGGGAGAGAGAGACAGAGAATGAGAGACAGAGAGAGAAAGACAGAGAGCTGGAGAGACAGAAATAGAGATAGAGAGAGAGAAACACAGAAATAGAGATAGAGAGAGAGAAACACAGTGAGAGAGAGAGTGAGAGAGAGAGAAAGAGAGGGTGACAGAGAGAGAGAGAGAGAGAGACATAGAGACAGTGAGAGAGAGAGACAGAAGGAGATAGTCAGAGAGAGACAGAGATTGTTAGAGAGAGAGGGAAGCAGAGACAGAGAGAGAGAGTGAGAGGGACAGAGAGAGTTGGGCATTTAATCTCCCTCCACACTGTCCCATCAAACCTCCCTGGGCAGGTACAGGGGGTGAGATACAGAGTCCCTCTCTCTCGCTCTCTCGTTCAGTCTCCCTGTCTGTTCCCCTCTCACTCTCGCTCGCTACACTGTCCCATCAAACACTCCCAGGGCAGGTACAGGGGGTTAGATACAGAGTAAAGCTCCCTCTACACTGTCCCATCAAACACTCCCAGGGCAGGGTCAGGGGGTTAGATACAGAGTAAAGCTCCCTCTACACTGTCCCATCAAACACTCCCAGGGCAGGGTCAGGGGGTTAGATACAGAGTAAAGCTCCCTCTACACTGTCCCATCAAACACTCCCAGGGCAGGTACAGGGGGTTAGATACAGAGTAAAGCTCCCTCTACACTGTCCCATCAAACACTCCCAGGGCAGGTACAGGGGGTTAGATACAGAGTAAAGCTCCCTCTACACTGTCCCATCAAACACTCCCAGGGCAGGTACAGTGGGTTAGATACAGAGTAAAGCTCCCTCTACACTGTCCCATCAAACACTCCCAGGGCAGGTACAGGGGGTTAGATACAGAGTAAAGCTCCCTCTACACTGTCCCATCAAACACTCCCAGGGCAGGTACAGGGGGTTAGATACAGAGTAAAGCTCCCTCTACACTGTCCCATCAAACACTCCCAGGGCAGGTACAGGGTGTTAGATACAGAGTAAAGCTCCCTCTACACTGTCCCATCAAACACTCCCAGGGCAGGTACAGGGGGTTAGATACAGAGTAAAGCTCCCTCTACACTGTCCCATCAAACACTCCCAGGGCAGGTACAGGGAGTTAGATACAGAGTAAAGCTCCCTCTACACTGTCCCATCAAACACTCCCAGGGCAGGTACACCTTTAAGCAGCTAACGTTAAATTAGAGAGTAGTCGGTCTCTGTAATCAATCTCGCAGTGTTAACATAAAATGGCGACCATTAACAAATGTAAAATGGATGTCTGAAGTTCGGTATGTGCATTGTCACTGTGGTTCAGGGATAGCTTCAGAGAGACAGAGAGAGAGAGAGGGGGAGATATACAGAGAAAGAGACAGACATACAGACAGAGAGAGACAGAGAGACAGAGAGAGGGATAGAGAGAGAGAGAGAGAGAGAGAGATGGATGGAGAGAGTCAGAGCGAGAGCGAGAGAGACAGAGAGAGGGATAGAGAGAGAGAGAGAGAGAGAGAGAGATGGATGGAGAGAGTCAGAGAGAGAGAGAGAGAGGGACTGAGAGACAGAGAGAGAGACAGAGACAGAGACAGAGAGCGAGAGAGAGGGAGATAGGCAGACAGACAGAGAAACATATGGAGAGAGACAGAGAGAGAGAGACAGAGAGCGAGAGAGAGGGAGATAGGCAGACAGACAGAGAAACATATGGAGAGAGACAGAGAGAGAGAGACAGAGAGCGAGAGAGAGAGAAAGAGAGAGGGAGATAGGCAGACAGAAAGAGATGTGTAGAGAGAGAGAGAGAGCAGGCAAGAGAGAGAGAGACAGAGTTTGAGAGACAGAGAGAGAGAGACAGACAGCGTAAGAGAGAGAGATACAGAGTGAGAGAGACAGAGAGAGAGAGAGACAGAGACACAGCGAGAGATTGATAGAGAGAGAGTGAAGGACAAGTTAAAGACAGGAGAGATAGGATCGACAGAGAGAGAGCGCAAGAGAGACAGGAATAGAGAGAGAGAGGGAGAAACAGAGAGAGAGAGACAGAAAGAGAGGGTGACGGAGAGAGAGAGAGAGAGACAGATAGAGAGAGACAAAGAGAGAGACAGATAGAGAGAGACACAGAGAGAAAATGTCAGAGAGAGACAGGGATTGATAGAGAGAGAGATATTGACAGAGAGAGAGATTGATAGAGAGAGATTGATAGAGAGAGAGGGAAAGAGAGATAAAGTCAGGGAGAGATACAGAGATAGCGAGAGACAGAGAGAGAGAGAGAGACAGAAAGAGAGGGTGACAGAGAGAGAGAGAGAGAATGACAGAGAAACAGGGATTGATAGAGAGAGAGAGATTGATAGAGAGAGAGATAGATAGTGAGGGATAGACAGAGTTAAAGACAGGGAGAGATAGAGTGAGAGAGGGAGAGAGAGACAGAGAATGAGAGACAGAGAGAGAAAGACAGAGAGCTGGAGAGACAGAAATAGAGATAGAGAGAGAGAAACACAGAAATAGAGATAGAGAGAGAGAAACACAGTGAGAGAGAGAGTGAGAGAGAGAGAAAGAGAGGGTGACAGAGAGAGAGAGAGAGAGACATAGAGACAGTGAGAGAGAGAGACAGAAGGAGATAGTCAGAGAGAGACAGAGATTGTTAGAGAGAGAGAGAAGCAGAGACAGAGAGAGAGAGCGATAGGGGGAAAGACAGAGACAGACAGGGAGAGACAGAACGACCAAGAGAGTGACAGAGAGAGAGAGAGGGAGCGAGAGACAGGTACAGAGAGAGAGAGAGACAGACAGAACGAGTGAGACAGAGAGAGAGAGTGAGATAGAAAGAGACAGACAGAGAGCTA